>NC_057800.1:541358764-541370473 GCF_018294505.1 Triticum aestivum
CACTCCATTCGCTCCGCCAAAGCCGCCCTCCCCACCACGTCGATACGTCAGTGTCGCGGTTCGTCGAGGGGATGCACGGCGATCCTCTCGCTCTCACAGTATGCTCTCGTAGACTGCCATCCTCTAGCCGCGCCGCCACCGCTGGCGACGTTCTTGTGGAGGCGCACGGCGGTCAGCGCCGCCAGCGTTGGCGATGTTCGTGTGGAGACGCACGGCGGTCAACTTCTCCAATGGTACGCGCATTCTAGACTGAGGCCCCGTGCATGTCGGTGTAGCGCTAAATGTTAGCTGATAGACGCAGTTAATCTCACTGTTTGCCGAAGTAGTTTACAGTCAATATGCTCTGCTTAAGAAGCTTCCTTGCCATGTTCTGCACTCAATCTGCTTAGCTGAGATGGCATGCCAAGACCGATTAGTTGCTAAAATATCCTGCCATATATTTATTGTGACGTAGATTGCCATGGTCTAGTAGCCAATCTATTAGGTGAAATAGCTCTACACCATTTTATACTCGATCTTTGTTGCTGCGATGGCCTTCGATAGTTTGATGGTTGTGTGCTCGACCTCATTGACTGCTGAAATAGAATGCCATAATTTAGGACTCAAATCCGTTTCCTGAATTAGCTTTACATACATTTCGTTACTTAGATCTACTCGTCCAAATATCTTGCCATAGCTTTAGACATCGACATAGGTATTTTCTTCTGGACTTCATAAAAAAGCACATATGTTTTTCCTGTAATATCTAGTAGAAGAACTAATTTGTATGTCTAACAGATGGACAGGACTTGGATAACTTCTGCTCGAAGATTCTCTGTTGCATATGTCGAGGGGGTTGAAAACTTCATGAACTTTATCAAAGCTGAGTACGGTGGTCCGAAATCAGATGTGCTCTGCCCGTGTAGCAGTTATATGAATTCAGTCACAAGACCCCAGTCAACTATGCAAAATCATCTACACTTGTATGGGATGTCGGTCACATATACTGGGTGGGTTCATCATGGTGAAGCTATGAATGTCAATGTTATTGACTACATGAAAGCCGCAAATCACCATCTTGATCTGCCTGATGCTCAGGTGGAAGAGGAGGAGGAGGAGGAGGTGGTGGCGGAGCCAGTGAGTTTGACCAACATTGAAACAATGCTACGAAATGCTCATGCATTCTGTAAACTTTCACCTACAGAAGAAAAATGGTGGGCCCGCATGTTGGAACAATGCAACGTGGCTGTCACCCCAGGAAATAAGCTATCATTATTCTCAGCTATGGTCACCTTTCTTCAGGTGAACACATCTGAGCGGATGACCAACAAATCATTCGATGCGATGTTGGCTGCTTTCCGCATAGCTTTGCCAGATGCGTCTGAGTTGCCACACACCTACAGTAAAATGAAGAATTTCCTTCGTGCAGTTGGAATTGGATATGATATGATCCATGTTTGTAAGAATAATTGTGTTCTGTTCCGGAAGGATTATGCCAACTTAAGTGAATGCCCGAAATGCAAATCATCAAGATGGAAAGATGGTGATGCTGTGAAGAGGATTCCTCATAATGTTAGGAGACATTTTCCAATTACACCAAGATTGCAGAGGTTGTTTCATGATGCCGAAACAAGAGAGGATGTACTGTGGCATTCTATGAACCAGGAGTACAGAGATCAAAATGTAATGAGCCATCCATCACATGGTAGTGAGTGGAAAAGCTTCAATCAGAAACACGAAAAGTTTGCTGCTGACCCGAGAAACATTAGACTTGGCTTACCTTCAGATGGATTTAACCCATTTGGCCACCAGAGCGCCACATATAGCATGTGGCTAGTCCTTGTTATCCCTTACAACATGCCTCCAAATGTCTGCACCAAAGAATCAAACGACATGATGGCCTTGCTCATCCCAGGTCCAAAAAGTCCTGGAAAGGATTTTCATTTGTTCATGGAGCCTCTTGTGGAGGAACTTCAATAGCTATGGACGGGTGTTCTCACTCGAGACCTATATAGTAGCCCACCAGCTGATTTCTTTCTGCGTGCTGTTATAATTTGGTGCATCCATGATTATCCAGCTTTGGGCACTATGTCAGGGCAAACGACGCATGGTTACAATGCATGTGTTCATTGTGACAGGAATCCGCTGTCATACGCAATACTTAGCAAGATCTGGTACATTGGACACCGTCGTTTCCTTGCCAAGGACAAGCCGCATCCTAGAAAATACCAAAGACATGTGTTCAATGCAAAGCATGAAAACCGTGATGCGCCAAAGAGGCTCACCGCCGATGAGTTGCAAGTGGAATTAGAGAAGGTCGGGCATATTACACCAGGAAACCATCCTGATAATGGTAGCGGGAAAAGGAAGCGTGGCAGGGCAGAAGAAAGATTATTGTTTACCCGCAGGTCCACTTTGTGGGACTTGGAGTATTGGAAATATTTGGATCTGCGGCATAATCTTGATGTGTTGCACATCGAGAAAAATATATGTGACAGCATTATCGGCACACTTCTTAATATTGAAGGCAAGACACGAGATACCTTAAAATCTAGGATTGATTTGACACACCTGGGTATCAGACAGGATTTGCAGGTGCAAGATGAAGGTGAACCACGGGATATGGCACCAACTGTGTACGTCATGGACAAGGTAAAAAGAAAAGAATTATGCGAGGTCCTGTCACGTGTGAGATTCCCACATGTATTTGCTTCCAACCCTGAAAGGAGAGTCAGTGCAGATGGAAACAAGGTACAAGGGTTGAAAACTCATGACTGCCACATCCTACTTCAAAGGGTTTTACCTGTTATCCTTAGAGGATTGGGCCGCCCTGACTTATACAGAGCAGTTGCAAAGTTGGGACAATTCTTTAGGAAACTCTTCAGTAGAAATATCAGGATAGATGCTTTGGAGCGTCTTAGTGACAAGATACCAACTATCTTATGCGACCTTGAGAAGATATATCCTCCAGCCTTCTTTGATGTGATGGTGCATTTGGCTGTTCATCTACCTGATGAGGCACTACTTAGAGGTCCAGTACAGTATGGCTGGATGTACCCTATTGAAAGGTGGCTAGGCACTTTCAAGGGCTATGTTAGGAACAGAGCTAGACCCGAGGGCTCCATTGTAGAGGCCTACATTGCTACAAAAGCGTTGACATTCTGCTCAAAATACATTGAAACAGCTGATCAGCTTAGCAAAGAGGTGGATGAGACAATCCCGGGCTCAATGTTTTTAATTATTCTGTTCAAGTTATAGGGAAGAGTCGATAAGAGGACAAACCTAAAGATTTGGACAAAATGGTTTGGTATGTGTTGGATAACTGTCCTGAGATACTACCATATATCAAGTAAGTGCTAAGTACTACAGCTTATACATCGTAATCTACTAAACTTGCAGCACATTCTTATATATTTAGATGTTTGACGTGATCACTATGTTGTGCAGCATCTACAAAAAGGAGTTACTGCCGCAAAATCCAAGAAACAATGACAAACTGGTTATGGCAGGATTTGCGAAATGGTTCAAGAGCCATGTAAGATTTTGAATTGCACTGTCAGTTTTTTTAATATATTGAGTACATAAGATGATCATCTTGTCTATTTTCTAACCACAGGTTAAGAAGATGCGGGAGGATGGGCAGGCAGTTGATGATGCCCTTTACTCACTAGCAATGGGTCCTGATACTCGGGTAAGACATTATGAATCTTGCGTTGTTGGAGATGTGCGCTACAACACCCTTGCACGAGACGAAGGCAGGAAGACACAAAACAGTGCCATCATGAGCACGGATACGTATGACAAAGAGACAACTGAAATGTATGCTAACATAACAAACACTGTTCAGTTGCAGTATATCTCCAGTTTCGAGGATCATCGGTGTGTGGTTCTGTTGTGCTGTCATTGGTATAACTTGTTTTCCAGGATCGCAAAACCCAGAGCTGATGATTATTTCAAATCCATCAGTGTCAAGGCGGCGTACTAGACCAACGAGCCTTTTATTTTGGCAAATCAAGCAACACAAATATTTTTCTTGGAAGACACATTTGCACGTAGCGATGACTGGAGAGTATTGCAAAGGTTTGAGCAGAGGAATTCGTTTAATGAAGTTGCACAACAAGATGATGCTTACACTGCTCCTGATGTACAAGATAACACAGATGTTGCTAATATCTTTGAGAACCATCACGTCAATGACGCCGGCGAAAAGATTGCATGTCGTGTTGTGGACATACAAGAGTTATTAGAAAAAGTCAACGTTCGAGGACGTTGAGGACGAAGAATAAGATGACACCGTGGGGAATTACGATTCAGACTGATACACATGGAGAAGATGTTGACGCTGCTGCTGCGGATGATGATTACATTGCTTTTATCATATTTGCGTGTCAGAAGACGTTTTTTTATCTACTATGTGAAATTGTGTTTGCTATGACAACTGAAACCTGATGAACATGTTGTTTAGTATTTTCCTATGAGAACATCACTTGTTATGTATGCTGATTTGTGTTTGGTGATTGTATGACGACTAAAACACGATGACATTGTTGTTTAGTTGTACTCATATTTGGCTGTGAAACTTGAATTTGATGACATAGTTTGCTGTTGGACTGCAATTTTCTCGACGTCTTCAAATGAGAACAAAGCTGGCCCGACAGGGCCTCTGCTAATTTATTTATTTATTACCAAAAGGGCCTCTACTATTTATTTATTTATGAGCAAAAGGGGATACCCCCTAATTTCCGTTAATAGAAATCATTAGATGTTCACAATACTATGCCTAGCCTGCTACACAGGTTTCATTCATTACAAGTTTCAGCAAAGTGCTCATGTCATAGCCATTGAATACATCACGGGTGCTACATACATTGCAACTAAAGAGACAGTCATCCTATACATCACATCGATTTTGCCCATTATCTTCAAAAGCTCTTTCATCTCCTCATTGCTGTCAAGGCCGTTCAGCAGCTGTTGCTTGGCCATGATCAGAGGAACTGCATCTTTAACCTTCTGCTCTGCATCTTCCTCTTCTGCCATTCCTTCAGTTACTTGTCCAACAACCCAACCTGCTGGCATTGGGATTCCTCGGCTAACCAAATAATCAGCGTAGTTGCACTCCCCCACATCAGAAACTTCCCAGAAATACAAATCACACGAATCTTCCCTTTTCTGCATGAATCAAATTGGAAGATCATCAACCAAACTATTAAAAAAATCAGCAACTGAAAGCAGCAGAATAGCACTTAAACATATTATTACCTCATGATTCGGGCATTTGTAGAAGACTCGGCCAGGGTTGAGGATTGTGGTTGAGACGCGACGGATGACTCTGCGTGATTTGCAGCAGTGGCACCACACCAACGGCAGCGGGTTGCGATGAGCAACCGGCTGTAGTGCGTGTGCCGGTGGGGGTGTGATGAGACCCACAGGCGATGGTACGGGTGGCGACTTAGCGCATATTTGGGTGTTGCCTGCTGAAGAGCAGGTGGACGAGCAGCCAGCAGACATGGTTGCTGCGGCCAGAGCTTCTGATGCTAGGCAGAGTAAGTAGAGAAGAGGAGAAGCGAACGTTGGATATGTCAGTTTCATTACTTGCAGAGTAGCATAGCACCATATATAGTCATAGTCTAGGTTTGGATTTGAAGCAACTACAGGAGCACGTCTCTCTTGTTTCTAAAACTCAGCAATGTCTCTTTACTGGTACACTAGCTTGTTCTGTATGCCTTCTCAAGTCTTTGATTCCTCCACCTGACATCTGGGACCCACCGGAAGGGCCTTTGTATTTCGCGAAAAAACGTGCCCCCTGCTGACAGGTCGGGCCCACCAGCTATCTTCGCACGCAAGGAAATGCCTCCTTATTACGCAAAAAAAATGAATACTCCCCCTGCCAACTGGAACCCAGCATTGTGGGAGACTGACTTGTGGGCCTACCAAGTTGACGGGGATGGAGGGTTTTGTCAACTTAGTCAATATGAACGATTCTAGCTCTAGTTACCGTATGATGGTCATCCAACGGCAGTAGTGCTTCTTCAACCTTTGGTCTTCTTGCTCCAGCCGCCCAAACCAGCGCCGGTCGTGCCGCGTGCTCCTGCCTCCCATGGCCGGTTGTGATGTCGCGTAGGCCTCACTGCCCCTACTACTCCCACCGCTGGCCAAGGCATCCCTCTACTCACCCACACCCCCTGTTATTCTGCGGCGACGGCAGCCTCACACCGCAGCCGAACCAGTGAACCCTCGTACTCCTCTTCGCGTGGGCATCCATTGCCGCATCTTCCCCGGCTCCGCGTCGTCCCCTTCGTAGGCCTCGCCGTCGTCCACCACCTTGGTGCTCTCGGCGCGGCATGGTCAATGTGGTCAATGAACGACTTCCATCGGAAGAGTACTGTACGTGGAGAGGCTGACAGCTGGGTCCACGGCCACAACCCAGTTTTTTTGTGATTTTCCAAGTAAGTCGCTTTGTCAGGCCTATTGGGCTACAAATCTTTCAAGACAAGGAGAGCTTCATTCAGCTGGCTGAGAAAATGGCCTATCAGTAATGAGAAATAGGTTGTACATTTTTAAAACACATCAAACCGGCAATTAGTTTCAAATTTCTTTTTTTTTCATTTTGATATTTTAAATTGCATTGATTTTTATGCGTGGACAATTTGTTGGATTTTATATTGATATATATTTATTTTTAAAATCAGTTTGAATGTGACTCGGAATTTCGGGATTAAAAACAGTTTGGACCGCACCAAAATATGCGAAATTTCATATAATTTTTTAACTGTGGCCACAATATGGGTTGTAATGCTAACAAAAAGAATATGGGCTCCAAAAAAACCTTAAGAATTAGCAAATGGGATGTAAATTATTAGAAATAATGGCAGATGGGATGTATGATGTTTTCCACAGATTTGAGGCTTTCCTAAAAAAAGGTTGACGCACAAGCAGTGACTGTTGTATGTCCATCCAACGGCCGTCGTGCTTCTTCAATCTCTGCTCTTCCTGCTCCAGCGGCTCAAACAAGCGCCGGCGGGACTGCCTGCTCTCTCCTCCCCACGGCCGGCTATGCTGCTGCGCAGGCCTCGCCGCCCCATCGTACTCCCATCGCTGGCCTAGCCATCCCTCTACTCACCCACACATGATGTTATTCTCCGGCGATGACAGACGAAGCAGTAAACCCTCGTACAGTCGTACTCCCCTCCGCATGGGAAACAACTGCCGAGTCTTCCCTGCCTCTGTGTCATTCCCTTCCTAGGCCTCGCCATCGTCCACCGCCTGTTGCTCTCGACGCGGCCTCGTCAACGTGGTCAACGACTGATATGCATCTGAAGTGGACTGTACGTGGAGAGGCTGGCAGCTGGGTCCATGGCCGCATGCAAGGAAATGCCTCCTTATTACACGTAAAATAACGACTCCTCCACCTGACATCTGGGACCCACCGAAAGGGCCTCTGTATTTCACGAAAAAACATTACCACCGCTGACAGCTTGGACCCACCAGCTATATCTTCGCACGCAAGGAAATGCCTCCTTATTACGCACAAAAAATGAATACTCCCCCTGCTAGCTGGGACCCAGTAGAGTGGCAGGCTGACTTGTAGGCGTACTAAGTTGACGGGGACGGAGGGCTTTGTCAACTGAGTGAATATGCATGATTCTAGCTCCAGTGACCATACGATGTCCATCCAACGGCTATAGTGCTTCTTCAATCTCTGGTCTTCTTGCTCCGGCCGCCCAAACCAGCGTCGGCCGTGCCTCGTGCTCCTGCCTCCCGTGGCCGGTTGTGATGTGGCGGAGGCCTCACCGCCCCCTACTACTCCCACCGCTGGCCAGGCCATCCCTCTACTCACCCACACCCCTTGTTATTCTGCCACGATGGCAGCCTCACACCACAGCGAACCAGTGAACCCTCATGCTCCTCTATGCCTGGGCATCCACTGTCGCGTCTTCCCCGGCTCTGTGTCGTCCCCTTCCTAGGCCTCGCCATCGTCCACCGCCCTGGTGCTCTCGACTCGGCGTGGTCAACGTGGTCAAGGAACGACTTCCATCGGAAGAGTACTGTACGTGGAGAGGCTGATAGCTGCGTCCACGGCAGCCGCAAGGAAGTGCCTCCTTATTACATGGAAAATAATTATTCCTCCACTTGACAGCAGGGACCCACCGAACGGGCCACCGTATTTGGCGAAAAAAAGTTTCCCCACTGACTGCTGGGACCCACCGGACGGTCCACCGTATTTCGCGAGAAAAACGTTCCCCCCGCTGTCAGCTCGGACCCACCGGAAGTGCCTCCTTATTAGGCATAAAAAATGAATACTCCCCCTGCTAGTTGGGACCCACCTTGGTGGGTGGCTGACTTGTGGGCCTACTAAGTTGAAGGGGATGGAGTGCTTTGTCAACTTAGTCAATATGAACGATTCTAGCTCCAGTGACTGTACGATGACCATCCAACAGCCGTAGTGCTTCTTCAACCTCTGGTCTTCTTGCTCCAGCCGCCCAAAGCAGCGCGGGTCATGCCGCATGCTCCTGCCTCCCGTGGCCGACTATGCTGCCGCGGAGGCCTCACCGCCCCCTACTACTCCCACCGCTGGCCAGGCCCTGCGGCGACGGCAGCCTCACACCGCAGCCGAACCAGTGAACCCTCATACTCCTCTCCGCGCGGGCTTCCACTGTTGCGTCTTCTCCGGCTCCACGTCATCCCCTTCCTAGGCCTCGCCGTCGTCCACCGCCCTAGTGCTCTCGGCGCGGCGTGGTCAACATGGTCAAGGAACAACTTCCATCGGACGTGGACTGTACATGGAGAGGCCGACAGCTGGGTCCACGGCCGCAGCAAGGAAGTGCCTCCTTATTACATGCAAAATAATTATTCCTCCACCTGACAGCGGGGACCACCGGACGGGCCACCGTATTTCGCAAAAAAACGTTTCCCCTGCTGGGACCCACCAGCTACATCTTCGCACGCAAGGAAGTGCGTCCATGCAAAAAAACGATTTGCCTCCCTGACTGTTGGGACCCACCAGCTACATCTTCGCACGCAAGGAAGTGCCTGACATTCGAGACACACCTAGTCGAAGCGTACGTAGCGTTGTCATTCTGGTCGCGAACGTGTACGTACATACTGGTCGATGTAGAGGCGTGTGTGTGTCGTAGTAGAAGCGTGCATGTAGCATGTGCACGTACGTACAGCGGCCAGTGTGCAAGAAATAAAATACGGCCACGTACGTACATACGGGCAGTGTCTCGAACGCCTACTCGCGCATACGTACGGCCAAGGCTCGTGTACATGACTGGGTCGGAATGGAGAAACTGCGTCGTCGTTGTGTTCATGGGGAGCCAACCGGCTGGTTCAGAATGGAATGCGTCATCGTGTTCATCGGGAGGGCTTGGACGGAACAGCCGATGGAAACGAGGCCTGGCGTACCACAGAACAGAGGAAACGGCCTTGTGTTTGACCGACCACATTCGAAACAGGATCCTGTTCATCGGAAGGGGTCTGGCGTACCACAAAACGGAGGAAATGGACCTCCTACGGTCAAACGGGGTCCTGTTGATCGGGAGGGGTGTGGCGTATCGCAAAACGGAGGAAACGGACTTGTGTTGGAGCGCTACGGTCGAACTGGGGGTCCTGTTCATCTGGAGGGGTGTGGCGTACCGCAAAACGGGACTCCACGAGATACTGTTCATCTCCACCGTCGACCCCCTCCAACCTCCACAGGCTACTGTTCATCCACCGTCGACCTCCTCCAGCCTCCACCTGCAACTGTTCATCCACGGGCTCCTGTTCATCCAGCCTCCACCACGCGCTACTCCACCGGCTACTGTTCAACCAGCCCTCTCCACGGGCTCCTGTTCAACCACCCCTCCACGAGCTACTGTTCATCCAGCCCTCCACCGTATACTGTTCATCCAGCCCTCCACGGGGTGGTCCTGTTCATCCTGCCCTCCATAGGGTCCAGTTCATCCAGCCCCAACCGTCTCGATCGATCGGGGTCATGTTCATCCAGAGGCAACACCACGGGGTCCTGTTCATCCACCCCCACCGGGAACTGTTCATCCAACCCCCCCCCAGCAACGCTCACTGTTCATCCAGATACAGCATCGATCGGCTTCAGTTAGCAGCAGTAGCGAAGGAATCGCTCGATCGGGTTCAGTTAATAGCCATCGATCAATCGCTCGGGTTCAGTAACGCGTAGCCTGCAGTGTAACCGCTCGGGTTCAGTTAGAGCCCAACGCCTCGCACCCACGCGCGTGTGCGTGTACGAGAGAAACGCGCATCGCTCGGGCCCGACCACCCACCGTAACCGGGAACACAAGATATTTTCCTCGCCCTCGCTTCTACGACGGTTTTTTCCGTCATGGACGGCCCAAAGAATGTCATGTAGCTGCGTCTCCGGCCCGCCCAGGACGAAAAGCCCAATTTCTGTCATGATTTTTTGTCATAGAAGTAGGACCCCACCACATCTATGATGATACCGGGTTTTGTCACAATTATTGTCATAGAAGTGTCATAAGTATGATAGAAAAAAATTCGTTCAGCCCAAAATGTCACGGATGTGTCTTTTTTCTGTAGTGCTTCCTCTTTGGAGAAATACTGACGCAGTTTCAAGCAGCATCAAAAGGAATTTCTGGCGCCATTGCCGGGGAGACATCATCAACATCTATCAGGTTCCTAATCACAAATCTCGCTCCCTTGCAATTTACATTATTTGCCATTTGTCTCTCATTTTCATCTCCCCACTTCACAAAATTTGTCGTTTCATTTGCCTTATCTTTTTCATTCGCCTTTTTCTCCTCAGATCTGTTTTTTTTACAATCTTGTTTGCATAGTCACGACGTCTCAAGAAAACACCAACTTGTGTGTTTTTTCCAGTACAAATAATAATGATTTTATTAGCACTCTGATTGCTCCTGCCGCCACTAGTGCAGAGTCTTGTGATATTAATGTCACTTTGTTGAATCATGAAAGACCAATTTTCCGTTACTCCTAATGAGGATGCCACGTCCCATCTAAACACATCCATAGAATTGTGTGATATGCAAAAGAAAAAATATGTGGACAATTGTAACACCCCGGATGTAACTTTCCCAATTTGTACTCCAACTCTTGCCATTTCCGGCGTTAAGTTATTTTATTTTCTCGGGTTCGGGCCTTTGTCTCTGTGTGTTGTTATCGTTGTCATGCATCTCATATCATGTCATCATGTGCATTGCATTTGCATACGTGTTCATCTCATGCATTCGAGCATTTTCCCCGTTGTCCGTTTTGCATTCCGGCACTTCGTTCTCCTCCGGTGGTAATTTCTACCTTTCTTTCGTGTGTGGGGGTTAAACATTTCCGGATTGGACCAAGACTTGTCAAGCAGCCTTGGTTTACTACCGGTAGACCGCCTGTCAAGTTTCGTATCATTTGGACTTCGTTTGATACTCCAACGGTTAACCGAGGGACCGAAAAGGCCTTGTGTGTGTTGCAGCCCAACTCCCCTCCATTTTGGTCCAAAACCCACCTAACTCTGCTCCATCATCTAGATCTTTCGATCACGATCGCGTGGCCGAAAACCGCACCGCATTTGGACTCTCCTAGCTCCCTCTACCTATAAAACTAGCCCCTTCCCCGAAATCCGGATCCCCCCTCGTCCAAAACCCTAAATCTCAGATCCGCCGCCGCCGGACACGTCCGACGGCGCCGGACACGTCCGGTCCGCCCCGCCGCCGCCACATGGCACGCCACCATTGCCGCCTTACACCA
>NC_057800.1:541370964-541380245 GCF_018294505.1 Triticum aestivum
CGCCTCGATCCGCGTGCTCGCGAAACCCTAGATCTGTCCCGGAGAGGTTTTTTTTTCTTCTAAGTCCCGAAATCCCAGATCCAAGTGCTTCTGTTCATAGCCCCGTAACTTTGCATCCGTAGCTCCGATTCATGCATATAGCATATCAAAATGTTCACTCAGAGAGTACATCATTTCATTCCATTGCATCATTTTCATTTGAGTTCATCTTGATGCCCGAAATGCTGTTAGAAGAGGGCTACTTGAGATAATTGTCAGATTTGCTACTCTATTTAGGTTTTTTTGTCATTTTTGCCATGATTAATGTGTGCATGATATGCCACTGATTTATACATATGTTTTGTTAAGGGTTTTGTCATCTTTCCAGAGGTGAAACCCATGTATTTTTGTGATGTGTGTGGTGACTAGTACAAGCTTGCAAAGTGGTGCACTTGTTAATTCTGTTTTCAGGGACTTAGCAATTCCACTAAGTCCTTAAGCTGTTTATCTCATATGGCCATATGTTCATGTTGTTTCCTAGTGATCTGTGCCTCTTTTGAGGATGATCAATAAGGATGTTTTGTTAATATTGTAGTGCTCTATCCATCCATGTCTTTGTTTGCAATTATGGAGCACCCTAGCTTGAGTCAATCAAGCTCTACTTTTGCTACTTTGTGAATCTGGGCAGATTGTCAACTTGTTTGCAATTTTGCCGATGTTGTTGTAGTTGATCCGTGCATGCTAAGTTATTGTTCTTGCCATGTCTAGCTTGCATTTTGTGTATTCTTTATGGGTGTATGCTTAGCTTGTCATGACTTGCCCTGTAGTGAGTGCATCGAGCTCGTAAACATGCCTACTTGATATCTGTTTTCAGCATGCTCTAGTTTTAAGTCTGAGAACTGATTATGTTTTTGCCATGTTCACATGCTTGCAATTGTATTTTCTGATACCTTTTGGCTCAAGGTCACTAAGGGACTTTTGTTAAGCTCTTTGAGTAGCTCCATGCCATGCTTTACTTTGCCATGTTCAGGTCCTGTAGCATGTAGTTTTGTTGCTCCGAAGAGTGCTACCTGATCTGAAATTCCAGACAAGTGTTAATTTCACTAAGTCTGAGATCTGTTTGCCATATGCATTTTTGCCATGCTTGTTTGAACCTGTTAATGGATGAATTGGCTGTAGCTCAGTGCTAGATTTTTGTTAAGCATCTTGAATGCATCCCTGCCATGTATTTTGTTGTCATGTTTGGTTGCTGTAGCATGTTCATCTCATTGCATTTAGATGGTTACTTGCTGTAAATCGCAGACCGGTGCCATATTTGAATCTCTTGCCATTTCCAAACCGTAACTCCGATTCCGGTGTTCTTTATATCGTTTTCAAGCGATTTCATCTCATCTTTCCAGTGGCACACTTGGATTCCCAAGTTGAGGCCAGGTTCATGCATTCCCTGTCACATCGTGCATATGCATCCCGCATCGCATCCCGCATAGCATATCATCTTTGCATCGTCTTGTTTGATTCTTGCACGTGGTTGATTGTGTCCTTGTTGCTTGTTTGTCTTGTTTGGGTAGAGCTGGGAGAGGAGTTCGCTAACGAGGAGCCCGTTGAGTTTGCTTTCGAGGATCCAGTCAACTCTGACAACTGTGCAGGCAAGATGATCATACCCTCAAAATCACTACTATCTTTGCTATGCTAGTTTGCTCACTCTTTTGCTATGCCAATGCTACGATGCCTACCACTTGCTTTCAAGCCTCCCAAATTTCCATGTCAAACCTCTAACCCACCATGTCCTAGCAAAACTTTGTTTGGCTATGTTACCGCTTTGCTCAGCCCCTCTTATAGCGTTGCTAGTTGCAGGTGAAGATTGAAGGCCGTTCCTTGTTGGGACATTTATTTACTTGTTGGGATATCATTATATTATCTTGTTATCTTAATGCATCTATATACTGGGTAAAGGGTGGAAGGCTCGGCCTCTCGCCTAGTGTTTTGTTCCACTCTTGCCGCCCTAGTTTCCGTCATATCGGTGTTATGTTCCCGGTTTTTGCGTTCCTTACGCGGTTGGGTTATAATGGGAACCCCTTGATAGTTCGCCTTGATTAAAGCTTTTCCAGCAATGCCCAACCTTGGTTTTACCATTCGCCACCTAGCCTCTTTTTCCCTTGGGTTTACGGAGCCCGAGGGTCATCTTATTTAACCCCCCCCCCCCCCGGGCCAGTGCTCCTCTGAGTGTTGGTCCAAATAGAGCCACTTGCAGCGCCACCTCGGGGCAACTTGAGGGTTGGTTTTAGTTGTACGTAGTGTTCATCTGAGTGTGCCCTGAGAAAGAGATATGTGCAGCTCCTATCGGGATTTTCGGCACATTCGGGCGGTGTTGTTGGTCTTGTTTTAACCTGTCGAAGTGTCTTGAAGAACCGAGATACCGAGTCTGGTCGGACCGTCTTGGGAGGAGGTCTATTCCTTCATTGACCGTGAGAGCTTGTCATGGGCTAAGTTGGGACTCCCCTGCAGGGATTTGAACTTCCGAAAGCCGTGCCCGCGGTTATGGGCAGATGGGAATTTGTTAATGTCCAGTTGTAGATAACTTGAACATTAACTTAATTAAAATGAATCAACTGAGTGTGTTAACGTGATGGCCTCTTCTCGGTGGAGTCCGGGACGTGGACACGGTGTTGGAGTAATGTTTGCGCAGGTTGTCCTCTAGTTTATCACGCGCGCTTTGCCTCCTCTTCTCGCTCTCTTTTGCGAATAAGTTAGCCACCATATTTGCTAGTCGCTTGCTACAGCTCCACATATATATTTACCTTGCCTTACCTATAAGCTTAAATAGTCTTGATCGCGAGGGTGCGAGATTGCTGAGTCCCTGTGGCTCACAGACTACTATTACACCAGATGCTACTATGTTTCCTTTCCTGATGATCAATAGTGGTGCCCAGTTGGGGGTGATCGGGACCGTGTCGCTTGTTGGGTTATCTTTTATTTTGGCGCCGTAGTCGGGCCATGAGTGTTTGGATGATGTAATGTTATTTATGTACTTGGTTGACGTGGCGAGTGTAAGCCAACTATGTTCTCCCCTTTATTATTCATATTACATGGGATGTTGTGAAGATGGCCTAACTTGCGACATATGCCTTCAATGCGATTATGTCTCTAAGTCGTGCCTCGACACGTGGGAGCTATAGTCGCATCGAGGGTGTTACAAGTTGGTATCAGAGCCTTCCCCGAGCTTAGGAGCCCCATTGCTTGATCGTTTTTAGCGGCCGAGTTGTGTCTAGAAAAATGTTTTGAGTCTTTAGGAATTATATATCGGAGAGTTTAGGAATTCTTTTTACTTCCCAGTCTCCTCATCACTCTGGTAAGGCATCCTGACGTAGAGTTTTGACTCTTCTCTTCTCAAATTTCACTAAAAAAATTTAGGATCACGCGGGTATCTTGGAATCGTTCCGATGGTTTTATGATGAGAACATTGTCTTGGTGCCTCCTATCAGGGGTTTAGTGGAAGTGTCCCGGGGAGTTGAGCTCCGAGGTGTTGTCATCATAATTTTATCGTTGCAGTTCTGGAATACCTGAGTTTAGTACGCCGACATCGAAAATCTCTTTTATGCAGTTCGTTGGTGAGATAACCTCGACGCCACCCAGTACTGGGGCGGGAGTTCGGGAGTATCGCCATAACTTGTATAACGGATGCTTTTCGAAGGTTGAGGTAGATGGTTTCCGAAGTTTTCTTGGTTATGTGTTGAAGGATGGATACAGCTGGATGTAGGATTTGCTAGTTTGGGTGAGATATTATGCTTCCCCTGTATCCCCAACACCTGATTGCATAACCGGAAAGGTTCGGGAGTTTCATAGGTGGGAATTCTTGTAGCTCTAGTTCTTCTTCCACGGATATTGGTTTGAGATTGGGATTTCTTACCGATTATTCGTTCTTGATCCGTACCATGTTGATTTATTTCTCTACCTTAATTCTATGTGGCTTCTCAATTTATGGATATGTGACCATTTCAAGAGGAATGCATTCGTTCATTTTGTTCGGATGTGAAGACTATATGTTCCAATTTTCATTCCGTTGGATTCAGCTTCAATATTTGTCTATCAATGTGCTAATGGATGTCAACCTCTTCAGGATGGCTCCTCCAACGCGCACGACTCCGAATCCTAATCCGCCACCACCTCCACCTCCTCCGGAGGCATGGCAAGCTGTGATGGCTGCAACCAATGCAAATACATAGTTGATCATGCAAATTCTTCAAGAGCGCAATAAAGGCAACCAAGGGAATCAAGGCAACAATCAGAATCACTTTGCTACACTCAACCAGTTCCTTGCTAACGGGCCAAAGACTTTCAGCAAAATTATGTTGAGGCAACCGATGCTGCCGATTGGCTAGTGGATCTGTGCAAGCATTTCGAGTGCAGTAACGTCAGGCATGAGGACTTTGTCAAGTTCGCTTCCTTCCAACTCAAAGATCAAGCTGCAGAATGGTTCCAGCAGTACAAGGATTCCAGAGGTGGACGTGTTATCAATTGGGATGATTTCCGTCGAGATTTCCGAGCTCATCATATTCCTCAGAGTGTGGTTGAAAGCAAGCGTGAGGAATTCCGCAACCTGAAGCAAGGCTCTTTGTCTGTCTATGACTACAACAAGTTGTTCCAGAAGCTCGCCCGCTTTGCCAAGCAGGACGTCCCTGATGAGAAGAGTATGATATACCAGTTCAGGGGTGGTCTCAGAGAAGAAATTTAGCTAGCTCTTGTTCTCTTCGAGCCCTTGAGGTACGATGAGTTCTACAACATGGCATTGAAGCAAGAGGCTGCTCAGTTGAGGTGTGATGCTTCCAAGAAGCGAGTCAGAGATGTTACTCCTTCTTCCTCTACTCAAGTGGCCAAGCAGCAGAAGTATTGGCTTCCTCCTCCTCCGTTCCGTCAGCCGTATCAGCAGAAGAGCAAAGGTGGCAGTGGATCTTCCCACCCACCCAACTCGGGCTTTCAGAACAAGACTTCGTCTCAAGCTCCAAGATCGAGTGTTCCGTATCACCATCCTCTTTCAGAGGTTACATGCAACAAGTGCCAACAGAAGGGTCACTATGCCAACAAGTGTTTCAACCAGAGGCGTCTTCCTCCTCCTCCTCCTGTGAGATCAGCGAGTACAACTGTGGTCAAGCATAACCCCAAGCACGCCAAGGTCAATTTGCTGAATGAAGCTCAGGCAGAGGACTCGCCAGATGTGATTATGGGTAACCTTCCTATTAACGATGTTCCCGCAAAAGTTCTTTTTGACACTGGTGCATCGCTTTCTTTTATTTCAACACCATTTGTGGCAAAGCATGATTTTGTGACTGAAAGGATTCCTGTTCCGTTGAAGATTGTGTCTCCGGGCAAGCAAATGACTTCTAACAATTGTGTCCCGGATGTCTCTATCACGTTGGGCGACTACAAGTTTCTCTCTTCTCCGGTGGTTCTTGGTAACTCGGATATTGATCTTATTCTCGGAATGGATTGGCTTACTAAGCACAAGGCACATCTTGATTGTGCTGCCAGGCAGATTCAATTGACTCATTCATCTGAGGATGTAATTGTCTTTGCCGCTCGTGACGATACCATCCGTCTGTTTTCTCTCAATGACAAGGGTGAACTCGATGCTATCTCGCAAATTCCAGTTGTTTGCGAATATCAAGATGTCTTTCCAGAAGAGCTTCCAGGAATGCCTCCGCACCGGCCAGTTGAATTCATTATTGATCTTGAGCCTGGCACGGAACTGTGTGCAAACGTCCTTATAAGCTCGGACCTGAAGAGTTGAAGGAGCTGAAGAAGCAACTCGATATCCAAGAGAAAATGGGTCTCATCCGGCCTAGTTCTTCTCCGTGGGGTTGTGGTGTTCTTTTTGTGAAGAAGAAGGATGGAACGTACCGACTTTGTGTTGATTACCGTCCATTGAACAAGAAGACCATCAAGAACAAATACCCACTTCCCAACATCAATGAGCTGTTCGAACAACTCAAAGGTGCCCAAGTATTCTCCAACCTTGATCTCCATATGGGTTATCATCAGATTCGAATCCGTGAGCAAGAAATTCCCAAGACGGCTTTCAGGACAAGCTTTGGTTCATATGAATACACTGTCATGTCTTTTGGTCTCGTCAACGCTCCTCCGACGTTCTCTCGCATGATGAACTTCATCTTCAACGCCTACACCAATGACTTCATTTTGGTCTATCTCGACGACATTCTGGTTTTCTCCAAGAACAAGGAAGATCATGCCAAGCACTTGCGTTTGGTTCTTGATAAGCTCAGGGAACATCAGTTCTACGCCAAGTTCTCCAAGTGTGAATTTTGGCTCGATGAGGTTCTTTATCTTGGTCATATCATCTCTGCCAAGGGCATTGCCGTGAATCCTGAGAAGGTGTCTGCAATTGTGAATTGGGAACCTCCTTAGAACGTGAAGCAACTCTGTAGCTTCCTCAATCTCGCAAGCTATTGCCGAAGATTCGTTGAAAACTTTTCTAAGATCGCGAAGCCTCTCTCTAATCTTCTCCAGAAGCACGTCAAGTACATTTGGTCTACGGAGTGTGACATTGCTTTCAACACTTTGAAAGAGAAATTGATCACTGCTCCAGTTCTGACTCCGCCTGATGAATCCAAACCGTACGAGGTCTTTTGTGATGCCTCTCTCCAAGGTCTTGGCGCAGTATTGATGCAAGAGAAGAAAGTTGTTGCTTATACCTCTCGCCAGTTGAAGCCTAATGAGAAGAACTACCCCACTCATGATCTCGAGTTGGCGGCAGTTGTGCATGCTCTTCTGACTTGGAGACATCTTCTATTGGGAAGAGAAGTGGACATTTTCACTGATCACAAGAGTCTCAAGTACATCTTCACTCAGCCTAATCTCAACCTCAGGCAAACTCGATGGGTCAAAATGATTAAAGAGTATAATCCGAGTATCAAGTATACTCCAGGCAAGGCCAATGTGATTGCTGACGCATTGAGTAGAAAAGCTTACTGTAACAGTCTGATTCTCAAGCCTTATCAACCCGAGCTTTGTGAAGCTTTCCGCAAACTTAATCTGCAAGTTGTTCCTCAAGGTTTCCTTGCCAACCTTCAAGTCTCTCCTACCTTGGAAGACCAGATTCGCCAAGCCCAGCTTCTTGATGCTATGGTGAAAAAGGTGAAGATTGGGATTGCCAAGAGTCAACCCAAGTACAAGTGTTACCGCCTTGATGACAAGGATACTCTCTTCTTTGAGGATCGTATTGTTGTACCCAAAGGTGAACTTCGTAAAGTGATCTTGAACGAGGCTCACAATTCTCTCCTCTCCATCCACCCTGGGAGCACGAAGATGTATCAGGACCTCAAGCAGGCTTATTGGTGGACTCAAATGAAGCGTGAGATTGCTCAATTCGTGAATGAATGTGATGTCTGCAGAAGAGTGAAGGCAGAACACCAAAGGCTAGCTAGTCTCCTCCAACCTCTTGCCATTCCAGAATGGAAGTTTGACCACATTGAAATGGACTTCGTGACTGGGTTTCCAAAGTCCAAGCGTGGCAATGATGCTATATTCGTTGTCATCGACAAACTCACCAAAGTGGCTCACTTTCTGCCTATCAAAGAGTCGATCACTGCAACTCAATTGGTGGAACTCTATACCTCTCGAATTGTCTCTCTGCACGGTATTCCTCAAGTGATCTCTTCATACCGTGGCAGCATCTTTACCTCAAAATTTTGGGATTCTTTTCAGAAGGCCATGGGCACGAACATTCGCTTCAGCACATCCTCAAACTAGCGGTCAAGTCGAGCGTGTCAACCAGATTCTTGAAGATATGCTCAAGGCTTGTGTGATCTCCTTCGGCATGAAGTGGGAGGATTGTCTTCCTTATGCTGAATTCTCCTACAACAACAGTTTTCAAGCAAGTTCGGGCAAGGCCCCATTTGAAATTCTATATGGCAAGAAGTGTCGTACCCCTATCAACTGGTCTAAAACCGGTGGACGTCAGCTTTTGGGTAATGACTTAATCACAGAGGCAGAGGAAATGTGCAAAGTCATTCGTGATAACCTCAAAGCAGCCCAATCCCGCCAGAAGAGCTACTATGATAGTAAGCACCGTGATTTGGCTTTCGAGATCGGAGATCATGTTTACCTCCGCGTCTCTCCTATGAAAGGTACTCGTCGCTTCGGTATCAAAGGGAAGCTTGCCCCTAGATACGTGGGACCTTTCAAGATTGTCAGCAAGAGAGGCGACCTCGCCTATCAACTCGAGCTTCCTTCAAACTTTGCAAATGTTCATGACGTGTTCCATGTCTCTCAGCTTCGAAAGTGCTTCAAGACTCCTGACCGAACCGTCAACTTCGAGGATATTGAGCTCCAAGAAGATCTCTCTTATCATGAGCACCCAGTTGCTATTCTTGAAGAGACTGAACGCAAGACTCGCAAAAAGTCAATCAAATTTCTCAAAGTCAAGTGGTCACACCATTCCGACCGTGAAGCTACCTGGGAACGCGAGGATCACCTCCGTTCTGAGTACCCGGCGTTCTTTCAGTCCTAGATCTCGGGACGAGATCCTTTCATAGTGGTGGAGTGTTGTAACACCCCGGATGTAACTTTCCCAATTTGTACTCCAACTCTTGCCGTTTCCGGCGTTAAGTTATTTTATTTTCTCGGGTTCGGGTCTTTGTCTCCGTGTGTTGTTATCGTTGTCATGCATCTCATATCATGTCATCATGTGCATTGCATTTGCATACGTGTTCACCTCATGCATTCGAGCATTTTCCCCATTGTCCGTTTTGCATTCCGGCGCTTCGTTCTCATCCGGTGGTCATTTCTACCTTTCTTTCGTGTGTGGGGGTTAAAAATTTCTGGATTGGACTGAGACTTGTCAAGCGGCCTTGGTTTACTACCGGTAGACCACCAGTCAAGTTTTGTATCATTTGGACTTCGTTTGATACTCTAACGGTTAACCGAGGGACCGAAAAGGCCTCGTGTGTGTTGCAGCCCAACACCCCTCCATTTTGGTCCAAAACCCACCTAACTCTGCTCCATCATCTAGAGCGTTCGATCATGATCGCGTGGCCGAAAACCGCACCTCATTTGGACTCTCCTAGCTCCCTCTACCTATAAAACTAGCCCCTTCCCCGAAATCCGGATCCCCCCTCGTCCAAAACCCTAAATCTCAGATCCGCCGCCGCCGGACACGTCCGACGGCGCCGGACACGTCCGGTCCGCCCCGCTGCTGCCATGTGGCATGCCACCATTGGCTGCCGCCTTACACCGCCGCCGAAGCCCGCCGCGGCCCGCGGGAGGCCCTCCCCGGCCCGCGCGCCGCC
>NC_057800.1:541380505-541395071 GCF_018294505.1 Triticum aestivum
CTCCTCCACGCCAAGGCCCGGCCGCCGCCGTCCTCGTCTTCCCCGGCGAGAGCGCCGCCGCCTCGATCCGCGTGCTCGCCGAAACCCTAGATCTGTCCCGGAGAGGTTGTTTTTTTCTCTAAGTCCCGAAATCCCAGATCCAAGTGCTCATGTTCATAGCCCCGTAACTTTGCATCCGTAGCTCCGATTCATGCATATAGCATATGAAAATGTTCATCAGAGAGTACAGCATTTCATTCCATTGCATCATTTTCATTTGAGTTCATCTTTATGCCCGAAATGCTGTTAGAAGAGGGCTACTGGAGATAACTGTCAGATCTGCTACTCTATTTAGGTTTTTTTGTCATTTTTGCCATGATTAATGTGTGCATGATGTGCCCCTGAGTTCTACATATGTTTTGTTAAGGGTTTTGTCATCTTTCCATAGGTGCAACCCATGTATTTTTGTGATGTGTGTGGTGACTAGTACAAGCTTGCAAAGTGGTGCACTTGTTAATTTTGTTTTCAGGGACTTAGCAATTCTACTAAGTCCTTGAGCTGATTATCTCATATGGCCATATGTTCATGTTGTTTCCTAGTGATCCGTGCCTCTTTTGAGGATGATCAGTAAGGATATTTTGTTAATATTGTAGTGCTCTATCCATCCATGTCTTTGTTTGCAATTATGGAGCACCCTAGCTTGAGTCAATCTAGCTCTACTTTTGCTACTTTGTGAATCTGGGCAGATTGTCAACTTGTTTGCAATTTTGCCGATGTTGTTGTAGTTGATCCGTGCATGCTAGGTTATTGTTCTTGCCATGTCTAGCTTGAATTTTGTGTATTCTTGATGGGTGTATGCTTAGCTTGTCATGACTTCCCCTGTAGTGAGTGCATCGAGCTCGTAAACATGCCTACTTGATATCTGTTTTTAGCATGCTCCAGTTTTCACTAAGTCTGAGAACTGATTATGTTTTTGCCATGTTCATGGTTGCAATTGTATTTTCTGATCCCTTTTGGCTCAAGGTCACTAAGGGACTTTTGTTAAGCTCTTTGAGTAGCTCCATGCCATGCTTTACTTTTCCATGTTCAGGTCCTATAGCATGTAGTTTTGTTGCTCCGAAGAGTGCTACCTGATCTGAAATTCCAGACAAGTGTTAATTTTACTAAGTCTGAGATCTGTTTGCCATATGCATTTTTGCCATGCTTGTTTGAACCTGTTAATGGATGAATTGGCCGTAGCTCAGTGCTAGACTTTTGTTAAGCATCTTGAATGCATCCCTGCCATGTATTTTGTTGTCATGTTTGGTTGCTGTAGCATGTTCATCTCATTGCATTTAGATGGTTACTTGCTGTAAATCGCAGACCGGTGCCATATTTGAATCTCTTGCCATTTCCAAACCGTAACTCCGATTCCGGCATTCTTTATATCATTTTCAAGCGATTTCATCTCATCTTTCCAGTGGAACACTTGGATTCCCAAGTTGAGGCCAGGTTCATGCATTCCCTGTCACATCGTGCATATGCATCCCGCATCGCATCCCGCATAGCATATCATCTTTGCATCGTCTTGTTTGATTCTTGCACGTGGTTGATTGTGTCCTTGTTGCTTGTTTGTCTTGTTTGGGTAGAGCCGGGAGAGGAGTTCGCTAATGAGGAGCCCGTTGAGTTTGCTTTCGAGGATCCAGTCAACTCTGACAACTGTGCAGGCAAGATGATCATACCCTCGAAATCACTACTATCTTTGCTATCCTAGTTTGCTCGCTCTTTTGCTATGCCAATGCTACGATGCCTACCACTTGCTTTCAAGCCTCCCAAATTGCCATGTCAAACCTCTAACCCACCATGTCCTAGCAAACTGTTGTTTGGCTATGTTACCGCTTTGCTCAGCCCCTGTTATAGCGTTGCTAGTTGCAAGTGAAGATTGAAGGTTGTTCCTTGTTGGGACATTTATTTACTTGTTGGGATATCATTATATTATCTTGTTATCTTAATGCATCTATATACTGGGTAAAGGGTGGAAGGCTCGGCCTCTCGCCTAGTGTTTTGTTCCACTCTTGTCGCCCTAGTTTCCGTCATATCGGTGTTATGTTCCCGGTTTTTGCGTTCCTTACGCGGTTGGGTTATAATGGGAACCCCTTGATAGTTCGCCTTGATTAAAGCTTTTCTAGCAATGCCCAACCTTGGTTTTACCATTCGCCACCTAGCCTCTTTTTCCCTTGGGTTTCCGGAGCCCGAGGGTCGTCTTATTTAACCCCACCCCCCGGGCCAGTGCTCCCCTGAGTGTTGGTCCAAATAGAGCCACTTGCAGCGCCACCTCGAGGCAGCTTGAGGGTTGGTTTTAGTTGTCCGTAGTGTTCCTCTGAGTGTGCCCTGAGAAAGAGATATGTGCAGCTCCTATCGAGATTTGTCGGCACATTCGGGCGGTGTTGCTGGTCTTGTTTTAACCTGTCAAAGTGACTTGAAGAACCGAGATACCGAGTCTGATCGGAATGTCTTGGGAGGAGGTCTATTCCTTCGTTGACCGTGAGAGCTTGTCATGGGCTAAGTTGGGACTCCCCTGCAGGGATTTGTACTTTCGAAAGCCGTGCCCATGGTTATGGGCAGATGGGAATTTGTTAATGTCCGGTTGTAGATAACTTGAACCTTAACTTAATTAAAATGAATCAACTGAGTGTGTTACCGTGATGGCCTCTTCTCAGCGGAGTCCGGGAAGTGGACACGGTGTTGGAGTAATGTTTGCGCAGGTTGTCCTCTAGTTTATCGCGCGCGCTTTGCCTCCTCTTCTCGCTCTCTTTTGCGAATAAGTTAGCCACCATATTTGCTAGTCGCTTGCTGCAGCTCCACATATATATTTACCTTGCCTTACCTATAAGCTTAAATAGTCTTGATCGCGAGGGTGCGAGATTGCTGAGTCCCTGTGGCTCACAGATTACTATTACACCAGATGCAGGGCCTGATGATTCCGCTCCAGGAGACGCGTTTGAGCTCAAGTGGGAGTTCGACGAGGATTCTCAACGCTACTATGTTTCCTTTCCTGATGATCAGTAGTGGTGCCCAGTTGGGGGTGATCGGGACCGTGTCGCTTGTTGGGTTATCTTTTATTTTGGCGCCGTAGTCGGGCCATGAGTGTGTGGATGATGTAATGTTATTTATGTACTTGGTTGACGTGGCGAGTGTAAGCCAACTATGTTCTCCCCTTTATTATTCATATTACATGGGATGTTGTGAAGATTGCCTAACTTGCGACATATGCCTTCAATGCGATTATGTCTCTAAGTCGTGCCTCGACACGTGGGAGCTATAGTCGCATCGAGGGTGTTACAACAATGACATTGTTAAGTGAAATTATTCCCGTTCTCTTTGAGGGATCGTGCAAAATTTTGGTTTTCTTCTTTGCCTTTCCATAGTATCGATTCTTGGGATAAGTGCAAAGTTGCCTTTATTACTAAGTATTTTCCACCCACGAAAATTATTTCCCTTAGAACTCAGATCATGAATTTTAAGAAACTTGAGCATGAACATGTTGCGCAATCTTGGGAAAGAATGAAATTGATGCTAACAAATTGTCCTACTCATGGTTTAAATCTTTGGATGACTATACAAAAAATTTATGCGGGATTGAATTTTATTTCTAGAAATCTTTTAGATTCCGCTGCGGGTGGTACTTTTATGGAGATTACTTTGGGTGAAGCTACTAAATTTCTTGATAATATTATGGCAAATTATTCACAATGGCATACCGAAAGAGCGCCTACTAGTAAAAAGGTTAATTCGATTGAAGAAATTAGTACTTTGTATGAAAAAGTTGATGCTCTTATGAAATTGGTTGCTAGTAAAAGTTCTCCTATTGATCTTAATGATGTTCCTTTGTCTACTTTGATTGAGCAAAATAGTGATCCCGTATATGTGAATTTTGACTCGTGAAACAATTTTAATAACTATCCTTATAGAGGAAATTTTAATCCTAGGCCTTTTCCTGGAAACTCCTCTAATAATTATGGCAATCCCCATGGTAATTCTTCTTATAATAATAGGAACCCATCTTATCTTGATAGTATTATTAAATAATTTATCAATCCTCAAAAAGTTTTCAACACTACGATAGAAGAAAAATTAAATAAGATCGATGATATGTCTAGAAGCATTGATAGAATTTCCCATGACGTAGAAAATCTCAAGATTAAATTTTTTTTCCACCTAAGGTTGATATCAGTGAATCAATTAAAGCCTTATATTTTTATATGGATGAAAGTAAGAAAAGAACCTCTATGCTTAGAGCTAAAAGAGAATTTTTAGAAAGAGTGTTTTCTAGTGATTGCTTTCATAAAAATGATGATCTTAAAGTGGTTGGCGTTTCTTCTATTGATTCCTTTTAGTAAAAAATAAAATTGATGATAAAGGGATTTAAGAAGAGTCGACTTTAGCTAGAAGGCATCCTGATAATTCGGAGGGTGAAAATCTTGATGAAAAATTTGATAAAGGTGGGTTTGGAGAGGTCAAAACTTTAACTAGTGATGTGCCCACTCTTTTAGATTACAAAGACTTTAATTATCATAATTTCTCTTTGATTGAATGTATTTATTTGTTTCAATCCATGATAAATTCACCCCATGCCTATGAACAAAATAAAGATTTTACTAAACATATTGTGGATGCCATGATGAAAGCTTTAGAAGAAAAGTTGGAATTAGAAATTTCAATTCCTAGAAAATTACATGATGAATGAGAACCTACCATTAAAGATAAGATTAAAAATTATGAGTGTTTTGATTTATGTGACTTGGGTGCTACTGTTTCCACAATTCTGAAATCTTTGTGTGATGTGCTTGGCCTTACCGATATTCAAGAATATTCTCTTAATTTGCACTTGGCAGATTGCACTATTAAACATCCTTTGGGAAGAATTAATGATGTTATTATTCTTGAAAATAGGAAATATGTTCCCACATATTTTATTGTTCTTGATATTGATTGCAATCCGTCTTGTCCAATTATACTTGGTAGACCATTTTTACGCACAATAGGAGTCGTGATTGATATGAAAGAAGGGAATATTAAATTTCAATTTACACTAAGACGGGGTATGGAACTCTTCCCTAGAATAAGAACCAAACCACCATATGAATCAACCATGAGTGCATCCTATGGATCAAAAACCAAAGATGACAATATTTAAATCTATGCATTATGCCTAGCTAGGGGCATAAAACAATAGTAGTTGTTGGGAGGCAACCCAATGAATAAAAATTATTTTTACCTTTTTCCTTATTTTCTTGAGTGTTCATACAATTATGCTACTATTATGATTGTGTTTTTTATGTTTTAATTAGTGTTTGTAACAAGTAAAGCCTTTGGGATCATGTTGGGTGATAGTTAATTTGATCTTGTTGAAAAACATAAACTT
The DNA here is from genome assembly GCF_018294505.1 of Triticum aestivum. NCBI lineage: Eukaryota > Viridiplantae > Streptophyta > Magnoliopsida > Poales > Poaceae > Triticum > Triticum aestivum. The sequence goes on from NC_057800.1 coordinate 541,385,889, forward strand.
TTTCCGCTAGTAGCAGAATTGATAAAAATCACAAAAGCGTGATAAAATCCTGATTTTTGCACATAGAATTGATATACAAATTGCCTATGTTGTCCTAATTTTTCAGAAGTTTTGGAGTTACAGAAGTATGAGAACAATTCGCGTCTTTATAGACTATTCTGTTTTTGACAGGTTCTGTTTGTGTTGCATTGTGTGCTTATTTTGGTGAATCTATGGTTTGTATCGGGGGGTATAAGCCATGGTAAAGTTAGAATACAGTAGGTACAACGCAATAATAAAATTTGAATGGGTTTGCAATAGTACTTAAAGTAAAGATTGGTTTTCTTATACTAACGGATCTCACAAAGGTTTTGTTAAGTTTTGTGTGATTGAACTTTTCAAGTTTTGGGTGAGATCACGATGGATGAAGGAATAAGGAGTGAAAAAAGCCTAAGATTGGGGATGCCCATGGAAACCCAAGTTAATATTCAAGGGGAACCAAGCAACTAAGCTTGGGGATGCCCTAGAAGGCATCCCCTCTTTTTCTAACGACCATCGATAATTTTACTTGGAGCTACATTTTTATTCGTCACATATAATGAGTTTTGCTTGGAGCGTCTTGTATTACCTGAGTCTTTGATTGTTTTGCTTTTTAGTTTGTCACAAGTATCCCTTCTGGACACACCTATTTGAGAGAGCCAAAATTATGCTATGATTTGTTAGAATTGCTCTATGTGCTTCACTTAAAAAAATTGAGCTATGGAATTGCTCTAGTGCTTCACTTATATCTTTTCGAGCATGGTGTGCTTTAATATTTTTGAAAAATACTCTGATGCTTCACTTAGATTTATTTGAGAGTTAGTAAATTTTTTGAAGAAATTATCTCATGCTTCACTTATATTATTGTGAGAGATGAAAATTTTTATGCTCATGTTCTTCACTTAAATTCATTTGAGCTTGTCAAAAGCAAATGCAACATCTGAAATTAGTCCCAAAGTGATAGATATTCAAGAGGGATATAATAAAAACTTTCATCAAGATCATTGGTCAAAATAAACTTGATTCTTTGTAATAGTTTTTAGATAGGATGATAGTAATATATGAGTCATGTTGGTGAGTAATTATGCTTTATTAAGAATATTGGTGTTAAGATTTGTGATTCTCTATGCAAGCACGAAAGTCAATAGTTATGCAATGAAATTACATCTTATTTGTGGTGCATTATTCGATGTTAGTTATACTTAATGCTCGTTTATGTGAATTTTCATTTCTTGGTTGGTTGCTTCACAATCTTTTTGCTAGCCTTCACTTGTACTAAGTAGAAATACTACTTGTGCATCCAAAATCCTTAAACCCAGTTTTGCCATATGAGTCCACAATACCTACCTATATGCGGTATTTCCGTGCCGTTCTAAGTAAATTTGTATGTGCCATCTCTAATTTTCAAAATAAATTTCCTTTTTGTGTGCTCGTACCGCTCATGAAGCGGCAGGGGGTGGCCAATATTTTCCATGATAGATGTGTTATTCTCAAGATGAGTGTTTATTCACTTGTGATTGCACGAGAGTACATCGGTAATAGGTATCCCATAATGAGAAAGAAATTTACTTTATGTTGTCAAATAATAAATTACTTGGAAAGTGTTGGTATGGACGGTACCGGTGGATACAGCTAGTCGTGGAATGTGAAAGTATGGTGGAAAAAGGAATAAACTTTATTTTATGTTTAGGAACCGCCTATGGTATATCTAGCATGGAAAGTGTTGGAAATTACTCAGTCGTTTTCGTTGATGGGAAAAGAATGCCTCTCAAAAAAATTATCTCTAAAGTTTTGCTTTGAGCTGTGGGTGATGGGGTCATGTACCTAGGGTAGGGTCATGGACCTGGTCTAAGTGCCTTGCCCAAGGACACCCTTAGAAGAGGTCGCCTTCCAGTCGACCAACGAGGGACTCACTCGACTGACTTGAAGGACTCGACCATGAAGACTCACTCGACCACCAGGAGGTCAAGAGGCACTCTGCACTGCAACGGCCTATAATTAAGTAGGCTTTATGATAGTAAAGACACTTTATGTGGGGCGTTACCAGTAACGCCCCAGACTTAACTCACCTTAAACCTTCTCCTACGTGGGCTGGCTGGGGTCCTGGCGCACTCTATATAAGCCACCCCCCTCCACAGGTAGAAGGGTTCGGCATCTTGTAACTCACATACTCATAATCCACTCGACCGCCTCCGGGCTCCGAGACGTAGGGCTATTACTTCTTCCGAGAAGGGCCTGAACTCGTACATCCCTTGTGTTTACAACCTCTCCATAGCTAGGACCTTGCCTCTCCATACCTACCCCCCACTCTACTGTCAGGCTTAGAACCACGACAGTTGGCGCCCACCGTGGGGCAGGTGTTTTAGCGATTTTGTGGAGAAGTTGCGATTCTTCCGAGTACTTTCATCATGGTGTCTGCTAGAGTTTTGGTCGAAGGTCGAGAGATCTGTCTCGGCACTCTCACCTTCATCGCCGACGACTCCGCCTGGCTCCAGGAGGCTCCACTCGACGTTGATGCGCTCCCCGTCCGCGGTGCGACGCATTTTCGCGCATGTGTCCGCGGCGTTCTGCTGCGGCAACCGTCGACCCCGTATCGGACGACTCCTCCATCGTCCACCCTCCCGGTCTCCCGCCAGCGCAAGCGCTCGGGCCGGTCGAGGCTTCAGCGATGGGTGAGGCACGCGGTGGCTCGCCAATCGGCCACTACCCAAGTTGCGGCAATCGAGCCCGACGAATCTCTCTACGGCTTGTTCGATCTGTCGACTGGCTCCGTAGAGACTGCATCCGAGTGCGGTAGCAGTGATCCAGCGGCGGAAATCTTGATGGTCGACGGGCCCCGTAGTCCCCCTGGCTTCGCCCGTGATGGTGGAGCAGGTGACGGAGGCGACCCCGCACGAGGCCACGAAGAGTACCAGCCCGAGCCACTCGACTCTCTGCAAAGAGAGGAACTTCGCCGCAGGAACGTGGATGCTCTGCGTACTCCCATCGCAGGAGAAACCCCCGAGGCTCGTGCCTTGGAGGAGGCACGCCTGGCCAATTTGGCCGAGCGCACTCGACTGGAGAATCTTCAGCGAGCACTCGACGAGCGCGCGCGGCAACGAGTTCCCGACACCAGTCGACGTCAACTCTTCCCGCCGACTCAGGTATATCGAATCCCAATCCAGAATTTAGCAGCTGCGACCCGTATAGCAGAGTCCATCCAGCCTTCACAGTCGGAAGCTGGCAGAGGTTTGCTGCAGATCAGGGATCTGCTCCGGGCAGCAGGAGATCAGAATTCAGCCGTGTCTCAGTCGCGCAACAGAATTCACAGTCGATCCGTCACTGCGAATACGGTTCAGTCGGCTCACAGCCCCAGATCGCCTCCACGGCGTGAAGGGCGCGAGAATCGGCGAGATCAATATGGCGACCGACTCGACCGAGATGATAGGCGTCGAGTGCCCAATTCCCCTCCGAGGGGTGGGTCTTACGCTCCTCGACAGCAAGATGACAGGCGTCAGTACAGTACAGGGCAAAGGGTTCCAGTCGACCCCAGAGAACCAGGCTTCGACGCGCGATCCATTATCGTGCAAGGTATGGTCGACCGGAACAGAGCCCATCAAGGTGGACTCGACAGAGATGCACCCACAAGTAGTCGAGTGCATGTTTCTGGTCCTGAATGTTTCAGCAGAGCCATCAGAGCCGCAGTTATCCCTCCCAATTTCAGGTTGGCAACAGGAGTCAGCAAGTTCACTGGTGAGTCTAAGCCTGAAACTTGGCTTGAAGATTACCGAGTGGCAGTTCAGATTGGTGGTGGGAACGACGAGGTGGCCATGAAGCATTTGCCCCTCATGCTGGAAGGTTCTGCCAGGGCATGGTTGACTCAATTACCTCCTAGCAGCATTTACACTTGGGAAGATCTGTCCCGAGTGTTCATCAGAACGTTTGAAGGAACTTGCAAGCGACCAGCTGGGTTGACAGAGTTGCAAGTCTGCGTGCAAAAGGCTAATGAGACTCTCAGAGAGTATATTCAGAGGTGGATCACTTTGCACCACACTGTGGAGAATGTGTCCGATCATCAGGCAGTCTGCGCCTTCAAAGATGGCGTCAAGAACAGAGAACTGAGTTTGAAGTTTGGTCGAACCGGTGACATGACCTTGAGTCGGATGATGGAGATTGCTACCAAGTATGCCAACGGCGAAGAAGAAGACCGACTCCGAAGCGGCAAACACAAGCCGAGTCAGTCAGAAAAAGGAAACACCAGTCGTAAACAGAAGCGGAAGGCTGAACCGGCAGCTCCTGGAGAGGCTCTGGCCGTGACTCAAGGAAAGTTTAAGGGGAAACCAAAAGGATCCTGGAACCCCAAGAAGGTAAAGGATAAAGAAGGGAACGACGTAATGGATATGCCATGTCACATCCACACAAAGAAAGACGAAGAGGGGAATATCATCTACCCGAAGCACACCACTTGCCAATGTCGACTCCTGATCCAGCAGTTTCAGGGAAAACAGTCTAAGGACAAGGAGAAGGAGTCGGACAAGGCCGAAGACAAGGAGGACAGTGAGGAAGGATATCCGCATATCAACTCCACTCTGATGATCTTTGCAGATGTGGAAAGCAGGAGTCGACTGAAAGTCATTAACCGAGAGGTGAACATGGTTGCCCCAGCAAAAGCAAATTATCTGAAATGGTCCCAAATACCCATCACATTCGACCAATCTGATCACCCGACTCATATTGCCACCCCTGGGAGGCAAGCTTTGGTGGTCGATCCAGTTGTCGAAGGCACTCGACTGACAAAAGTGCTGATGGACGGTGGAAGCGGGCTGAATTTGTTGTATGCAGACACACTGAAAGGAATGGGCATTCCGATGTCCCGACTGAGCACTAGTAACATGAGCTTTCATGGAGTTATACCAGGGAAGAAAGCCGAGTCACTCGGCCAAATAGCTTTGGACGTGGTGTTTGGTGATTTGAAACATTTTCGCAAAGAAAAGTTGACGTTTGAGGTCGTGGATTTTCAGAGTGCGTATCATGCCATTTTGGGGAGACCAGCTTACGCACGGTTCATGGCTCGACCATGTTACGTGTACCTCAAATTGAAGATGCCCGGCCCCAAAGGAGTGATCACTGTCACCGGTGATCGGAAAAGGCAGAAGAGTGCTTTCAGAAGGGCTCAAAGATTGCCGATTCCCAGGTGACAGCGGTCGAGTTCGAAGAATACAAGCAAAATGCAGATCCGAGTGACTTGCTGCGATCAAAGAAACCCGCCACAGAGTCTGCATTCCAGTCGTCCGGTGAGACGAAGCCTGTTCACATTCACCCAACCGACCCCGATGCAGCTCCGACTCGCATCTCCACAACACTCGACCCAAAATAGGAAGAAGCGCTCATCCAGTTCCTCCGTGAGAACTGGGACATTTTTGCATGGAAGCCCGCTGACATGCCAGGTGTTCCCAGGGGACTGGCTGAGCATCGCCTAAGAGTCGACTCGTCTGCAAAACCAGCAAAGAGCATCTTCGGCGGTCCGCCGTCCAGAAGAGAAAAGCCATTGGTGAGGAAGTGGCTCGACTGTTGGCGGCAGGATTTATCCGAGAGATATCCCACTCCGAGTGGCTCGCTAATGTCGTCATGGTTCCTAAGAAGGACAAGTCGCTCCGAATGTGTATTGATTTCAAGCACATCAACCGGGCCTGCCCGAAAGATCATTTTCCTCTCCCTCGCATAGATCAAATTGTTGACTCGACTGCGGGATGCGAGAGGTTATCTTTTTTAGATGCCTACTCCGGGTACCACCAGATCCGTCTGTACGGACCCGACGAGGTAAAAACAGCTTTCATCACTCCATTCGGGTGCTTCTGCTATATCACCATGCCATTCGGCCTCAAGAATGCCGGAGCCACATTTATGCGAATGATTCAGAAGTGTCTACTCACTCAAATCAGTCGGAATGTGGAAGCATATATGGATGATATCGTTGTCAAGTCACGAAAAGGTTCCGACCTGCTCGCTGACCTCGCCGAAACATTTTCCAACCTCAGAAGATATGATATCAAGCTCAATCCATCAAAGTGCACATTTGGAGTTCCTGGTGGCAAGTTACTCGGTTTTCTCGTTTCCGAACGGGGAATCGACGCTAACCCAGAGAAGATTGGCACTATTCTCCGAATGAAACGCCCTGTGCGAGTGCACGATGTCCAGAAGCTTACTGGATGCTTGGCCGCATTAAGTCGATTCATCTCACGACTCGGTGAAAAGGCATTGCCTCTTTACCGACTGATGAAGAAGACAGACAAGTTCGAGTGGACTCCAGAAGCTGATGCAGCGTTCGCCGAGCTAAAAGCTCTGCTCTCCACCCAGCCGGTGCTTGCTGCTCCAATCAGCAAAGAGCCTCTATTGCTCTATATCGCAGCCACAGGACAAGTCGTCAGTACTGTGCTTACGGTCGAGCGGGAAGAAGAAGGAAAAGCTCTCAAAGTTCAGCGCCCAGTGTATTATTTGTCTGAAGTCTTGACTCCATCCAAGCAGAGATATCCTCATTATCAGAAGCTTGTGTATGGAATATACATGACCACAAAGAAGGTTGCTCATTATTTTTCTGATCATTCCATCACAGTCGTCAGCGACGCTCCACTATCAGAGATCTTGCACAACAGAGATGCAACTGGTCGAGTGGCCAAATGGGCGATTGAACTTCTTCCCCTTGATATCAAGTTTGAGGCAAAGAAAGCCATTAAGTCCCAGGCAATAGCAGATTTCCTCGCCGAGTGGATTGAGCAACAGCAGCCGACTGAAGTTCACTCGGAGCATTGGACCATGTTCTTTGATGGCTCTAAGATGTTGAATGGTTCCGGTGCTGGGGTTGTCCTGGTTTCCCCCAGAGGAGATAAGCTCAGATATGTGCTCCAGATTCACTTTGATTCCTCCAACAATGAGGCAGAATATGAGGCCCTCTTATATGGGTTGCGCATGGCCATTTCACTCGGCGTCCATCGCCTGATGGTCTATGGCGACTCGGATTTAGTGGTCAACCAGGTGATGAAAGAGTGGGACGTGAGAAGCCCAGCCATGACTGGATACTGCAGTGCAGTGAGGAAGCTGGAAAAGATGTTCGAAGGGTTGGAGCTCCATCATATACCCCGACTGAAAAATCAAGCAGCTGATGATCTAGCAAAAATAGGTTCCAAGAGAGAAGCCATTCCGAGTGGTGTGTTCTTGGAGCATATACACACTCCGTCAGTCAAAGAAGATCCTTTCACCGAAGAAACTCCACAGCCCAAGAGTGCCACAGATCCGACTGAGATTGAGGTCCCAGCGATGGTCGACTTGATCATGGAGGTTTTGGTGGTCATTCCCGACTGGACAGTTCCGTATGTCGCATACATCCTGAGAAAAGAGCTTCCGGAGGATGAGGAAGAGGCTCGACAGATCGTCCGTCGATCTAAGGCCTTTACCGTAATCAAAGGACAATTATACAGAGAAAGCGCGACTGGAGTTGGCCAGAAGTGCATAACACCAGAGGAAGGTCGACTCATCCTCAATGATATCCACTCGGGGACCTGTGGTCATCATGCGTCCTCTCGGACCATCGTGGCCAAAGCATACCAAGCCGGATTTTACTGGCCAAAGGCGAATGAGATGGCAAAAGAGATAGTGGATAAGTGCGAGGGATGTCAGTTCTACTCGAATATGTCGCACAAGCCTGCGTCGGCTCTGAAGACCATCCCACTCGTCTGGCCTTTCGCAGTATGGGGACTGGACATGGTCGGTCCTTTGAGAACAGGACGAAGCGGCTTCACCCATGTACTGGTGGCAGTCGACAAGTTCACCAAGTGGATCGAGGCTAAACCAATCAAGAACCTTGACACCAGTACTGCTGTTAGCTTCATCAGGGAACTAATATTCAGATATGGAGTCCCGCACAGCATCATTACAGATAATGGGTCGAACTTTGACTCGGAGGAATTCAGAGATTTCTGCAACTCCCAAGGCACACGGGTCGACTACGCTTCAGTCGCCCATCCGCAGTCGAATGGACAAGCAGAGCGAGCTAATGGACTGATTCTTAAGGGATTGAAGCCCCGACTGATGCGTGATCTCAAACACGCGGCTGGTGCTTGGGTCGACGAACTTCCCTCGGTGCTTTGGGGGCTGCGGACCACACCTAATCGGTCGACCGGAAGAACTCCATTCTTCTTGGTCTATGGAGCTGAAGCAGTCTTGCCGAGTGATCTTCTCCACAATGCTCCTCGAGTTGAAATCTACAACGAAGCAGAGGCAGAACAAGCACGGCAGGACGCAGTCGACCTTTTAGAGGAAGAAAGGGAGATGGCTCTGATCCGGTCGACCATCTACCAACAAGATTTGCGTCGTTTCCACGCCAGAAATGTGAGAGGTCGAGCCTTCCAGGAAGGAGATTTAGTTCTCCGAGTGGATCAGCACAAACCACACAAGCTTGCTCCTTCTTGGGAAGGTCCCTTCATCGTCACCAAGGTTCTCCACAACGGGGCGTACCGTCTTTACAACGTCGAGCATAATATCGACGAGCCCCGAGCTTGGAACGCGGAGCTACTCCGCCCATTTTATACTTAAGTTTTATCACTCGGATGAGTTGCAATAAAGTACTTCTGTAGTTCATGGACCTCAAAATAATAGTGTCATAGTTCCTCCATAATTTCTGTCACTTTTTATTTTTGTCCAATAAAATTCCCCCTCAGTGGGTGACTTAGCCGCGAATCCGTTTCGCCTAAGTTTGTAAAAATCCTACCGAGTGGTGAGCCAGACTCCCACTCGGAGGCTTAGCCGCGAATCCGTTTCGCCTAAGTTTGTAAAAATCCTACCGAGTGGTGAGCCAGACTCCCACTCGGAGGCTTAGCTGCGAATCCGTTTCGCCTAAGTAATCAAAATCCTACCGAGTGGAGAGCAAACCTCTCACTCGGGGGCTTAGCTGCAGTCCAAGCACTCGCCTAAGTTTTAAAAATCCTACCGAGTGAAGAGCAAACCTCTCACTCGGGGGCTTAGCTGCAGTCCAAGCACTCGCCTAAGTTTTAAAAATCCTACCGAGTGAAGAGCAAACCTCTCACTCGGGGGCTTAGCTGCAGCCCTGTGCTCGCCTAAGTTGTCAAAATCCTACCGAGTGGTAAGCCAGACTTTCGCTCGGGGGCTTAGCTGCAGCCCTGTGCTCGCCTA